>NC_034410.1:41379766-41402096 GCF_002078875.1 Numida meleagris
CCTTTTCCTTTTCCTTTTCCTTTTCCTTTTCCTTTTCCTTTCCTTTTCCTTTTCCTTTTCCTTTTCCTTTTCCTTTTCCTTTTCCTTTTCCTTTTCCTTTTCCTTTTCCTTTCCTTTCCTTTCCTTTCCTTTCCTTTCCTTTCCTTTCCTTTCCTTTCCTTTCCTTTTTCCTGAGCACCCCATTGTGTGGTAGGCTCAGTGCACAGCATCCCAGCGGGGCTGTCACTTCGGCATGGGGACACAATGCCTTGGAAGGCACACAGCTAGGGGACAGCCCCTAGCTGCCATGCTCACAGCCACGCTCCCCTCTCAGGCACCTCCTGCCATCCGCTCCCGGCAGCATTCGTTCGAGCTGTGTCCCTCTGCCTCTGCTTGTCACCGCTGCCGTCTCTGGCAAACTGCCCCCTTTGTGGTGGCTGCACCACTAATGAGACAAACTTTGGGTCTTGGTTTGGGTATTGTTCCGTTCCTTCCTGTCCTCACAAAGCCCATGGGCAGCAGCGAGATGACTTCTGCACCCCGGTGGGGTGATTGTTTATGGACGTGCCTCAGAGACCAGAATGAATCGGGAAAAGCCGAGCCGTGCCTCTCCTGCTGCACCACGCGGCTGTTGTGGCAGCGGTGCCCCAGTGCCGGCAGGAGAGGGCACAGTCCCTGCTAAATCAGGTGAACCCCCTAATTGCTTCCTCTGGGAAAAACAACACAGCGCATCCCTTTCAAAATCCTCAGCTCCTGGCAAAAGAGCAAGCCAGGAATATCTATGCGTAGCTGTGCAACAATGCATATATCGCCATTTACATGAGTGTAATTAATGCACGCACACTGGCACAGGCACACGGGCATCAGAGAGCAGAGATGAGGCAATCTTGAGCATGTTGTGTGGGGCACAGGGCAGCAGCGGGGCATGGCCTGGTGGCAGGCCACGGATGCACTGTTCGGAGCAGGGAGGATGCTGGCTGCACTGCCACCGCTTCCTGGAGCTGAAACCTTAATCAGGCTGGCAGCAGAGGGGAGCTGCCCATCAGATAGCCATAAAAATACCTTTTTTTTCACCTAGAATATAGATCTTACATTACTAGGTTTATGGTGGCATGAGCCACCAGAGCAAAGGGAACACACGTTTGTGAAGGCCTATGAATAATGTTTACTGAAAAAAGGGGCAGTGGCATTACGCAATGCCTCTCCTGCTGCAGGCTTATCCCCTATGCACCCAGAAGATGGGAAAGGTGGACGAGGTAAATGCTGAGCTCTGAATTCCCGAGCCTCCCGGCCTGTTACTAATTACCACTGTTAAATATTGACACAGCAAGTGCACACAGAGCTCCCAGCAGAGCTCCATGCCCTGTGGCGGCGGCAGCCCGGCAGAGGAGCAGCTCCCAACGCGTGGACATTGCGAGACCCCAGTGCACCCCGCAGGCACGAGGCCAGCAGACGTGCAGGATGCAATGGTGGGGATTTGTTATCCCCTTCCGTGGTAACCTGTGCTGGAGATACCCTATGCCGGGAGTCAGAATCATCCCTTATCCCCTCATAAGTAAGTCCTTATTTGGGATGGGGAAAAGCCACAATGTACTTATTATACATCCCAGGCCTAATCAACAAGCCGTTAGTTATCGGGCTGTAGCATATACAGCTGTAGCATATACAGCTGCAGCATACATGGCTTATATGGGAAACCATTGTTAAGGCAACATATCAGGGATGATACTCCTTTGGCTCACTTTTCCTGTGCTTCAGTGTGAGCCTGGGGCGCTACCAGCTGAGCAGAGCCGAGCTGCTGCTGCAGGGAGATGCCTGCCCCGGCTCTCCGGGTGTGTTAGAGGGGTCACGTCCCACTGCCCCATGCCCCACTTGAGCTGTACGGCTGAAGAGTTGTTCCACCTCACACGTCTGTCCTGCCTGGGGGTTTTTCAGCACCCAAGAGCTGCTTGGTGGCTGGCAGTGGGAGAAGAGCTCACCTGGTGTGTGTAATGGGGCTGGCAATGTGGGAATTTGTAGGGAGGGACAAAGAAACATAACTGGTGCACATCTGCAGCCACAGACTTGGAGGAATAGCAGAGGTTGAAGAACAACTCATCTCAATTTTCTGATGAAATGCACCTAGATTTCAATCTCTTCTTGAGAATCACTAGATATTTGTCAGTAGCGTATATTCTCCAAATCAAGTACCATGTGGTGGATGTCCCTGGAGACATTCAAAGTCAGGCTGGGCGGGGTTTTAGCGCCCTGATGTAGCTGGAGGTGTCCCTGTTCATTGCAGGCGAGTTGGACAAGATGGCCTCTAAAGGTCCCTTCCGACTCAAATGATTCTATGATTCCATCATCCACCTGGATTTGTTCCATTTGCTCCTATAAATACATCATTCACAGAAGATGGATATCAAGGACTCCAGGGATGTCAAGGGACATGTTGGTATTTCTGGGACTCCTTGAATAAAAAGAGGGAAATTCATTTCCTGTTTTGAAATGGTTTTCAGTTTTATCAGAGAAAACTGCCCCATGGAGCTGCCTAGCTGCTGCCATTGAACGCACAGCTCTCCCATTCAGCCATTAAGCAGATGATTCTCTGCTGGATGGATGCGTTGTTGCTGTTAATTGTGATGGCAGTGCCACATATGCCGTGGCAAAATAAATGCCCAGGTACATGAGATGTTTATTTCCTAAAGGGAAATGTGATGCCTTTAAGCAACGCAGGAAGAGGACAGAAGGAAAAAGCCGCACCAGAACATCTTTAGGAGTTCTCTATGCAGCAGTACAGGTTGGTGAGGCAGAAAAAATTTTGCAGCATTTCAGGAATTCTCGTTTGCCTGCAAAGTTAGCATGGATATTGGCGATAGCAGCAATCTTCCCCTTCTCTGTGGAAAGATCCAGTTCTGTTACCATTTAAAGAGCCACTTCATGGAGTACTGAGTTTCCAAAGCCCATGGAGATGTGAAGTCTATCCCTCTTTGTGCTCTGTGTGTGCTGATCGTGAAGCCAGGCTCGCCGGGCTGGCGGCACGTGCCTTGGCTGATCTGCTGCTGCGCTGCGATCTCTGTTTCAAGGGACACTGCATGGGGCCAGTTATCTAATTAACTGCTCAAGTGATGTGTGCTGGGTACAGCTCAGGGAGCGTGGATGAAGCCAGGCCATGACTGCCTTACCGGTTCTGCAGGTAGGGCCTTCCCTCCCTTTTCTTGATGACGCCACCAAGAAACTACACATTTACAAAGCCCAAAGGAATGTAGCAAGAGCCATAGCGTGGTTGTTCCCAGAAAGGTGCCTCCTGCTATCTGACAGAGCTGGAAAAACAAGCAGCCCTGCACTTGAGCAGGGGAAGGAGCAGCTGCCGTGCAGCTAGAGAAGCCTCAGAAAACTCTTTGCTATCCCACAGAGCTGCCTTGCATGCAAGCACAGACATTTCCTGGAGGTGAGGGAAGGTCCAGGGGGCTGTGGTTTGCAATTTGTGCTTCGCTTCATTATTTGCTTTATTATTATGAATAATCCTAGTGTAGTCTGCTCCAGTGGCAACACCAAACTTCAGGAGAGTTCTGGCCACCTCGGGCTCTGCAGCCAGGAAGCCCGTAGGAGCCAGACGGCCCAGGAGCAGCCCTTGTCATGAGAGCCAGGGCACAGGCGGGCAGGCTTGGCACGCACGGCTCAGTGCTGCCGCTCCCCATTGCTTCTGGGTGACTCACAGCAGCTCGCAGCCTTCTTGATAAAGGCTTTACAGAGACAAAAAGAAGCACGGCAAACAAGAAGTAATAGAACAATAAGAACCCTTGAGAAAAGCCAATATAAAATCTTCCTGACTTTTATTAACCAAAAGGGATGGTGTGATGTGATAAAAACTGGCACTGATTTTTCTGTATGAATTCTCTATTTCAAGCACAATATGTCCTTCTTAGCACAGCATACAAGTCTCAGTTCTTGACAAATGCCTATGCTGGAAGTGAGTGTATCATCCATAAGGATACAGAGAAAAATGGAGCCCTGTGCTTGGAGGGTGGCCAGCAAAACAGCCAGGAGAAAGGCAGTCACAGTTCTGGGCACGCTGACCAGGAGAAAAACTGGAGAGAAAGAGGCTGTTTTTGCCAACTGCACTCACAATTATTAGCCTGCAGCTGTAGCTGGGGAGGGGGCAAGCAGTGCATGGGGTGAATGCAAGCTCACATCCACTGAGATAACAATACTCGGTGCTAAGGAATGTGACACCAGCTCTGAGCCTATGCATGCACTAGCAGTGTCCTGCAGTGAATGCAGTGCTGGCGTTAGGTGTCCCCTCTAAGGCACAGTGTTTCCAGGGACTGGCAGCAAGAATTGGGGTCTCAGTGGGCTCTGGCCCAGCTCTAAGACTGCTGGCACATGCAGGGTGGGACTCATCACTTGTGGTCTCCTCAGTGCCCTCTAGCCTAGGTGCCCTGGGACAAAGCTTTATCTAAGTCATCGTGGAAAGGTGACTTGAATAAGGTAGGACAGGGAGTGGCTGTCTATGACCGTGTTGCCTGAACGTGTTAGTCTGGCTCCCTTCCAGGGTCACTTCAAGCCCAGATGCTGAGGTCCCAGAGAAACACAGCTCCACCCTCAGTCCTGGGCAGGGGTGACAGTAAAGCAAGAGCCCATGTGAGGTAGGCCGGGAGTAGCCCAACACAAAGAGTAGCAAAGCTTCTGCAGCACTGGGGCACAGGGGGACCCATATCAAACACAGCTGCAGTGTAGCTTACACTTGTGCAACATTGATCCTGACGCCAACAGTCATAAAATCTCCCCAGCCATTGGATGGTGGTAACAAGACAGGGCTGTGTGACATGGATGCATGTGCACATACCGTCTCCCTGGAAAGATGGGATAGAATCACAGAATAGAATCATAGAATCACTAAGGTTGGAAAAGACCACTAAGACCATCTAGTCCAACCAACAACCCACCCCCACCATGCCTGCTGACCATGTCCCTCAGTGCCACATCCACACAGTTCCTGAACACCTCCAGAGATGGTGACTCCACCACCTCCTTGGCCATGTGGCTCTGGCTACATCTTCCCGCACTGCTTCTCCAGTCCTCCAGAGAAAGGTGGAAAAGAAGAAGCTGATACACCTGCTCCACAGTTTAAAGAAAACCAAAGCCTGGAGCTATTCTGCCTCATGAAAGAGGACAAGAACAAAGTCATCCAACGACACATTTTGGAGTCCTCACATTGTGTATGCAGGGAAACTGGGTTAGGCAAGGCATTAATCTCCAGGGGCCACAAATTCATCAAGAACTGGCCGTTAAGCATCAGCTCAAAGCCTTTTGCTTACATCCTTTTGTGTTGTTAAAGCACGCTTCTCCCAGCGCTGGTGTGTTGATATCCTAATGAAAAGCAAGGGGACTATTTATTACTCTTTATTTCAAAACCAATGAAACACTTTGGCTGAATGCTTCCTCAGCTGCAGTCCCAGGTGGTATGGGTTTCACCAGCACAGGGAGGTGTGGACACCAGCTCCCACTCTAGCACCCATCTGCAGGCCAGGGGCAAAGCTGCTTTTATCATCCCTGCAGCGCTCAAGAGGACTGAAAATTTAGGCTCTGCTGCCCTCTAGGGGCCGACTATAAAACCCCAAATCATAAAGCGTTGATAGCTGGTCGTTTGGAGCTTTCTGACGGTCTGACAAGAAGCCCCGTGCTTAACATACCTGACATCCACTTCTGGGCACTTCACCACTGCTGTAATTAGAATCGTAGAATTACAGAGGTAAGGTTGGAAAAGATCACTAAGATCACCTAGTCCAACCACCAAGCCACCCCCGCCATGCCCACTGACCACGTCCCTCAGTGCCACACAGTTCTTGAGCATCTCCAGGAATTATTCAAATCTGGCCCACATGCTCCCTCTTCCACTGCACCATTACAGCCACAATGCCTTGAGAAAAGTGCACAAGCAAGGCAAAGTTGTTGTAAAGTGGTACAACCTGGTATCATATAATCACTGCTCTTACTTCAGCATGAGAGGCACCTGGGATCTTGAACACTTGTTTGCCTTCTCGCACTGCATCAGTCTGGCTAATAAAAGATATTATAACCTTTTCTACAAATCTTGCTTCGGTTTTGTCTTCACACTAACAGCACTACTGAGTCAAGAGCACAGATGCACACAGTGAGGCACTGGAAATAAAGCTCAAAGTGCTTTTTATTGCATTTCATCACTCACCGAGCAAGTGGTGGAAGCATGAATCTTTTCACAAAGAGGGAAGGTGAAGACTTGGGAGACTTGGTGTGAGGTAGTGTTAATTCCGATGTGCTCCTTAAAACAGCACACTGACCTGCTAAGCAGGGGTAACTGCAATTCCCAACTGGTTCAGCTTGGTGACAGCTCTACTGGGAGACAGCTGGCCAGAATTACAGAGGCAACACAGACCTCCAGTGGATTTGTTCTCCTTGAGACAGAGCCAAAACGTGGCAAAGCCCTGGGACAGCCTGCTTTCTTGAACTGAGGAAGGAGAGCTGGAGCATGGACAGACCTGTGCGTGGAGCAGCTTGCCCCAGCTCAGCCACCATCTTGTGTGGTGTCCTTGGCCTCAGAGCAAGGCCTGCTGTCCCACAGCTGAGGCCTGCGTGAGCAGGGAGCTGCCATCCAAACTGGTAAAGGTCACTTCAGCTTCTGAAGAGGGAGAAGTCCATCCAGCTGACCTAAGCAGGCAGTGGGCTCCCAGTAGCTGTGGTCAGGCCGGGACCATCACCACTTCCATGGGAACAGCTGTATAGAATCATAGAATTGAAGAATTGCTCAGGTTGGAAAAGACCTTCAAGATCATCAAGCCCAACCGCAACCTAACCATACTACCCTAACAACCCACTGCTAAATCATGTTCCTGAGCACCACATCCAAATGGTTTTTAAACACATTCAGGGATGGTGACTCAATCACCTCCCTGGACAGCCTACTCCAGTGCTTAACAAGCCTTTCTGTAAGGAAGTTTTTCCTGATATCTGTATCTGTATCCTGATATCTGTATCTGTAAGAAGACAGCAGCAGAACCCAACCGCTGCTTCCGCCACACTCAGATGTCCCTCAAGAGGCTGTGAGTCCCTCGTGCTGCCGGGACTGTTCACCAACAGAAGGGAGCCGGCCCTGGCAGGCACTCTACCAAGAGGGGCCTCAGAGCTGCCATTGAGGGCTCTGGACGTACTGCAGGGCACATCACTACCACGGTCCTCCCACAGAGCATTCACACTGCAGAAAGTGCCAAGGATGCAAGGGAAAGTGCTAAGTTAAAGCACTCACTCTTCCACTGAAAATGCTCTTTAACCCCCAGACAAGAGACGCGTGACAAAAGGCAACGATTGGCAGCATTCCTTACACTAAATCAGAGTGAGAAGATGTCAAAGTGACAATTAAAATGGTGGTGTTTAAAAAAAGAGGCAAATGAGTTGAACATAACTTCCTCTTTTCATTTCAACGTCATTACATGTCTGTTAATCAGAACAGATGTCTCCCTAATCTGTGCAAAACAAAAGAGGACCTGGGAAATCTGAAACACTTGCTCATCCGCAGATATTACCACTAATTCCCATGTTCTGACAGCAAATCTTCTGCACTGAATGGAAAGACCTGGCAGTTCAGGATCCTGTCCTGCAGAGCGTGGCTTACTCTGCAATACTCAAACTCAGATGGAATCATTTTCTCCTCCTTACACCTGCAAACACCAGGTTTATCCGAAGAAACACAAGCCTCTCCTTCTCTTCCCCACACACATTTTAGCTATGCTTTACCCCACCAGGACCCCTGTTTAGTTTATTTTGCTCACACAGAAAAGACTCCATCAGTCACCAGCATTTGGTAAGCTCTTTAATGGCAAGCTTATGGCGTAACTACACTGTTGGATTTGACGCCTTGGTGGTGGGAGAGGAAGGAGGAAGGGAAGAATAGGCAGGGCTCCTCTGGAGGCTCACACCTTTTAAAGCATTGAACAAAAGGCCAATGTCCTTTGGCAACCCGTTTCACAGCTTTGAAGTCCCAAAGAGACAGAGATCTTCCAGTCAGAAAAACAAATGGTGGCAAGCACACTAAGGACAGTCTTCGCACGGTGTGGTCTAACATTATTTCTGCTTGACGTGTTGAGCTCTGACTGATCCCCGCATCATTAAAGGAAAACTCAACAACAAAAAGATGTTAACGACTAAAATCCGGGGCTGATGTTTCCACTGCCACCCCAAAGATGAAAGCAGACATCCTTTATACACAGCGCTACCGCAGATCTCTGCCTACAGGAGCAGCAGCATGTCAGTGTAGAAAGGAAATTTCAGAGTTCAATGTATTTTACATGAAACTAGAGAGCTTTGTTGTAGTCAGTAGTAGCTCGTTTGAAGAAGATTGTTTCTTCAGACAAAGGAACTCCCTCTTTGTTAATCTGAGCATTTGTGACCACGCTCGTATGGTCACCACCGTGTCACACGGCTCTGTGGAAATCAGGGTTTGTGATAACACAGATGAGTCTTCAGTTATTTTCTTCCTTAAAAAAAAAAATCCCTTAGCAATGAGGAAAAAAAGCCATGCCTAGAGCCTATAAATGATAATTCAGCACACTGAAGGAGTGACCGTGGTAAATGAACAGGTTTCATTCCACAGCACGCAGTGTGCTCTTTCCACAGACATCAGATACCAACAACGCAACCAAGACTCAGAAGTCCAGAAAAAAACCCGAGGTAAGAGATTCTGGCCTCCAAACATTTCCCGTCAGAGCTGTGGACTAAATTCAGGGATTCTCTTTATTTTAGCATTTGCCTTGGAAATGACCACCTCTAGCCCAGCCTGTTCCAGGGTGTGCTGCTCCCCGAGTTACTCACGTGAAGGCTTCCAGCTGCAGCTGCCTGCACAGACAAGCTGCAAGGAGGTGGGGAAGTCCTGCCAAAATTGGAAAGATAAAACAAAGCAATTCCCCATGCTCAGCAATTTATGGAAAGGGGCATCCAGCCAAAGCCCCTGAAAGGACCCTTGCTGCTTTCCCTTGTCCCGTGGACAGCCTGCAGCCAACCAGCACTGAGCAAGAGACCTGCCAGCTGGCTTACCAGTGACCTGCAGACAGAGAGACCTCACTTTCTGGATGCCCAGCCAGGACAGCCTCAAAGGGTCCTGATGTTCAAAAGGTAGATTAGTTAGGTAGGCATTAGTCTCACACCCTTGTGAAAAGGGTCTTGTTCTCACTCTCTGTCTGCTTCCTCTTTTCTGGAAGAGGGAAATTCTGAGGATGGAGCAGTAAGTATCGATGTGGGGTAAGGATGGGCATGAGGGAAGGATGGATAGGAGGGAAGGATGGACACAAGAGAAGGATGGATCAAGTGTTAACCTTGCCTTCCACCACAGCTAAAGCTGACCATGAGCTGGGTCCCTGTGAAAGACAAAAAAAACAAGCCAAAAATGGCTGGGGACTTGTCCTGTATGGCATCTTTCCAGGGCAACATCCATACTGTCACTGCAATCAATATTCCTGTCACAGTCTCACATCCCAGCTTCCAGAGGAGAAAAGACCAGTCACTTGCTAAGCAACGTTGCATCAACTTCAGGTGCCCCCAGCTACCACCTCACCCAGCACACCTTAAATGTGACACTGCGTCAAAATGCAGCAGCCACACGGTCAGGTTGCCAATGCAGAATCAACTTGGGCTGCTCCCCTCCCAAGGGGCATTTTTACAAGCAGGCACCTTTCAAAGGCACTAAACAAAGGGGAACCAGCCCAGGCCGGAGCTGGAGAAGCCTGCCATCAGGCCATCACGCTCAGGGGCGCGTTACTCCCCACATCTCTGTAAAGAGACAGTTTGCCAGTGTTTTTTTCTCAATGCATCATGAGCAAATCATTTTAAGAGTCTTTTACTGTGCACTTCATAAAGCAGCTTCCTGCTCGTCGCTCTGATCTATTCACACAACACCACAAATAATAACACTGGGTTAGAGAGGAGGGCCTTCTAGTTTGCCTTTCCTCCACCCCTTCCTCCCTCACCATCTCAACGTATTCATTGGGCAGGATGCTAGCAGAAACAAATGACTGAGCTCAAGGCCCTTGGAACGCCCAGAGCAGTTTTTACATGCACTGCAGAGGTTCAATAAGCAGATACTTTGCGAGTGGTTGGGGTGGTCTCCAAATCCTGGCACCTCCCTAGAAGGGCCCTTTTCCTGCTCCCACTGAATTTCACAGAGGCCCAGTTGCTGAGATGCACCCAAAGCTCAGAGCAGTGCAGCGGCAGAGCCCCAAGCCAACGTTTTCTTACCAAGTCCCCACACCTGCAAGCATTTGCTCATGTGTTCATAGGTGCAGCCTCTCAGTCTGGCAGCCCAGCCAGGGGCCATGCTACCCTTGGTGAATTATCGAATGGCTACCAACCCCAAAATGTAGAGGACTGAAGAAAAAATAAAACACAAATAAAATATATAAATACTTTGTGATACAATGAAGCTGGTTCCACATCTTCTGCATCGTTTGGTAAGTATAGAACAAGTAACATGATCATACAGAAATGTATTTGGTCAAAGGAAGCAATCGATATTTTTTGATAAAATACATTCTATATTAATGCTCATTCACATTTAATACACACGTCACTTAAGTTTTCTATGTATAAAATTCCAGTTTATTGTTAGTGTTGCCTGGCAATGCTTCAGTACAGCAGTGGGGCTGCACGCTCCGCTCCCAGCAGCATGAAGGGAGACACGAGCGTGCAGCTCTCTGCAGGGCTGAGCCTCATGCAGCCTCCAGAGTTTTGTTTGAACACAATCTCGCTGGCTGTAGTGGGGGCTTTGCAGAATGGCCCCCATCTGCATCTACCAAGCACTTGCACTCTGGTGCAGAGATTGCTCCAGTGGCACATGGCATTCCAGAAAAAGTAAGTTAGTGAACGCAGAAAATAATATATCTACATGATTTACAGCTTTATGTTTGCATACATCCATATTAATGCTCAACCGCTCATTAACAATTCAATCAATAGTTTGTGCTACTGTAAATTACGTCTTGCTTGGCACTGCAGCAGAGGAAGCCAGCCCCAAAAGATCCACTTGTACTAGCCGCAACCAAAGCAATGGATGCTACAAAGAGAAAGCTTCTCCTGAAGCAAGGCTCTTCCTAAGGTTATGACAGCTTTTTTCATGGGGAGGAACAAAAACGTAGGGACCTAAAGCAGGGATGGAACCCACTATTCTTACACTTTGTATTCGTAAGCAAAAAGCCTGTTGCTGCTGCACAGTGTTGAACAATGAACTGCCACAGTTCTCACGTCACTAGTCCATAGAAAATGTGTTGCAACTACCGTGTTTATGCCTGCATGCCAAAAGAATGTACACAGTTTCGTTAAGCTCAGTTTCTCTTCCACTCTTTTTTATATTCTTAAACTCAAACTTTGAAAGCATTGCAGACACTTTGGTGTGTATCCGGGTACCGCACACCATCCTGGATATGGAAGGTCTTTGCCTCAGGCTGGAAAAATCAGGTGCTCTGCACCTCTCAACCCAGCATCAGAAATGTAAATCCCCAAGAAAACTTCCTCTCTTAAGTAATCTTGAAAAATAAAAGTCTTTTAAAAGTCTATGGAAAAAGAAGACGTCGCTACCAACAGAGTTTTCAAAATGATGCGAGCTGTTTCTGGGAAATGTCCTATTATTTTCTCTTCGCTCACTTTTTGTTTTTATAAAGCTAATTCTGTATAAAAGGGCTTTCAAAGTGTGTGACCTTCATTTTGCTATTTAAAAAGAAACTGGAAAAAAGGAATAAATTTAGAAACACTTTGTTCAGTCACAGAAAACTCATGTCTTACAACAGAATCACTCTGATTTTTATATTTTCAGTACAAAAGGCATGTAAATAAAGAGACCCTGCATCTTCACAGTCTGGCACTCATTGGAGCCACTTAAACCTATGCAAAGTAGGTATAAAATATGAGGGGCCTCCTGCTTGGGTAGTATTTTAGCTCCCCTTGTCAGAGGTGGAAATGTGCAGATTAGCTCAAAGGCCCAGAGGGAGGAAAAGGTCCAGCATAATGTTACGAGCTGGTTTATACGCTTATGGCTTCCAAGTTAAGTTGCACTTCAATTGGCAATGCTGCAAGATTTCTGTAGTAATTTATCGATGTTTTAAAAATAGTGAAGCTTACAGTTGGTTTTCATGCAGATGCGGGATACGCAATGGCTGTTTTCAATTGATTGAACTTGTACAAAAACAGTATTTGGCTTTGGGTTAAATGGTGTGAGAGTACCCAGGTTCCTTTTGATATGTACTGTCAATACCAGAGCTCTAACTGCTCCCCGTTATGAATCCAATCCCTTGTAAACTCAGGTGTCAGTAAAATGGCATTAACGGGTCTGACACAAATACTCCCTGGACTTCTCACTCCCCATCATTTCAATTGAGCCTCCATGTGCATTTCTGCAGCACTGACCACTATTAAACCACTGTTTTTCGGGAGAAACTTCTCAAAGTATGGTGCTCTGTCTGGTAGAGGGTCACAAACCACAGCAGTTGAACTAAAAAGAAAAGTGCTGGTTGCATCTACTCCCTGCACCAATTTCCCCAGGAGGTGACGTGCAAGGAGTACTCAGCATGCCGGCCCTGCGGTCCCTACATTCAAGGCAAACCCTACATTCATGTCAGTGAACGTTACTCTCAAACACAAATCAAGGAGACAGTCAGCAACAAAACTACTTCTAGACTGGTAATGGCAGAATACTACCAAGACAACTCCATAGAAACTCCACTGAAGCAGGAGCAAAATTCAGGTCACTTCTTAGCAAAGCCCATCACAGATTGTTATTATTTTTTTTAAATAAACATTTCATAAAACTTTTATCCTGGGAGCCAGATATCCCCATGTGATGCGCTAAATCGAACAGGCTAATGTGGGACTATCTGACCCCACCTGGTACCACAGGATTCCCAATTTTTCAGCTTCTCTGAAAACTACTGCTGACTGACACCCATTTGTTGGTGATCCGCTTCTGGTTCCTCTTCTTCCATATCTGCATTATATTCTTCAAACGCATCATCATCAACATCTGGAAGCCCGAGTAGCTACAAAGAAGAGAAAATACGGTGTAAGAGTGAATTACCCACTCATGCGGTTTCACTGCACATCTTCCCACAATACCTAGACGCCACTTCTTAGAAATCTCAAACCCTAGAACAACAGCATTATGTAACAGTCTCAACTCTCTTTCTCTCCCCCATGCGATACAGAAAGATTTGAAAATGCATCCTCACACCAAATTAAGTGCTCAGAGACCAGAAGATAAATAAAACCAAAGAGCTCTCTTTCCCCGAGGTTGTGTCACAAATCTTTGAGTGTTTAGACGTGGCAGTGGCCTAACAAACCATGATTATACTGTAGCAGTATTAATTTGATTTAAGATCGTGTTCAGTAACCATCCAAATGCCAAAAAAGAAAGAATCCACATGCAGAACTGGCAGTGTCTCTAAAACCCTGAGGATCCCACCATGTTATGTGCTTCTCTTAAACCCTCCATTCCATTACACCAGATGAAGACTTGTGTGCTGGGTCGAGCAATCTCCGTAAGAAATACTGTGTATTCAACTCGAAGTTGCCCAAATCCCTTTATATTTCTGAAAATTAAATTTGGGCTAGCTCATCTTCCCCAGTCAATGTCTGGATGCCTCCATCTGACGGCTGGCATTTCTGCAATGCCATTTGTTTGCCACAGGAAAAGGAGCAAATAGAAGTGCTTGAACTTTTCCCCTCCCCTCCAAAAGGCTGCCAAGCCAGCAGAAGTCAGGAAGACAGATGAACCAAATAATAAGCAAACTAACGTATCTGTTCTGGAAATCTCGTATTGGAATCCTACACTACCAGCTGCTAAAAACCTCAAAGCAAAATCGTGCGCCAGGCATTATTTAGAATAGTACGTATTTAGCTTGCCAGGGCTGGAAAAGCAGCACAGACACATGCAACACCCTGTTTGGAGTGTGACACAGCTGTTGTCTCTCAGAAGAGGCAAAACCCACAAAAATCAAGACAGTGATGCTTGCTTGGTGGTAGTATGAAAATAAGAAGGCTGTGATGAGGCAGATGTTTAGTTTAATTTTAATTTAGATTTTAATTTAGTCCACGATCAACAATCTAAACTATTTGGTGGACACAAAGCCAATACACAGAATTAGCCTCCGGGTCCACGCATTCTTCAACATCACTGCGAGAAAATCATTTTTTCAGTTGCAGGGCTTCTTGGCAGTGAAATGGAAGGAAAATTTGCTGACTAACACCCCTCCTTCGCATTTTAAAAATGCCTACAGAGAGACCCTAGTGTTCTTGCTTTCTGAACAGAACAAACAGTAAATATTCCTATGCACACCTATTTTTCAAATCCTATGTTCAGCTGCATGATATGAATGTGAAACTACATGGTTCATTTTCAGGATGTGGGGGTTTTCTTTCATTTTGAAGCTAAAATTAAAACACTTTTTCAAATGGAAAAGCGAGGCCTCTAGACCTTTTTTTATCTGTCAAAATTATTTTCGCTCAACTGATTTGGTGCATTCAAATTAGATTTGTGTGTGGCGCTGCTCTGTTTACATCAGCCGGCAGAAAGCGCTTTGATCACATTTTTTGCCCAGCTCCAGTCATAATTCCTCCCTGATTTGCAGGGAAATGAGCCACAGAAGTGAGAGCCCCGTCGTGGTGTTATTGATACCGGAAGCCTTTTAGATATGCAAAACTAGCACAAAACTCCACAGCATTCATCAGGAGAACCAAAAGGACATGCACAAGCCCGCAGGTCTCTGTTTGCAATGCATCCCCCCTTCTTCTGCTTTTGGGACACACAGCTCTCCTCTCCCCGGCGTGGCAAACATCAGGGGTGATGCCACCTACCTTAAGCAGACTTTACAAAAGAAGATGAGAAACGTGGTGTGAGCTGACCCCAGACTGACACTCATGTTTGCTTCTGGTTCGTATCCGCTACACGGCAGACTGGAAAGGATTTTAATGGAGAGCAAAAACAAGGAGGAAAGAGGTAGGCGAAAGGAACAAAGCTGGCAGGTGGGGGGATGCGTGGGGAGAAGAACAGGAGGCTGTTGAGGAGAGAAGGAGAACAACAGCCAGCAGCAGCACAGCTTTAACTACAGCTACTTATTCCTACCAGCCAAACTACCCATCTGCTGGGTACTTTTTGGAAGTAAAGGGGAAGTAAGCGGGACATGCATGAATTCAAGAACTCAGGCTACGTGGCTTTTACACGGCAGACTCCCCAACTTGGACGCAGGCTTTTAGATCAAAGGTAAGCACAATCCAGGAGTCCAGCAATTTGCTGCTAAGTTTTATGACTCACATTTTGGTTCTCTGCTAACTCTTGAGGTTGGTGCCATTTCCCTCAGGCATTTTTTTATGTCTTTCTTAACTCTTTCAAAGTGCCCTAATGCAAATAACCTAGTAGATTTTATGTCATGAAATAAGCAACACTTCCTACCAGAAGCTGACATACAAACACAGTGAAAAATAACCCAAGTACACGACGGAGCTTTAGCACACCACGTGATGCTGTATAGAGGTGATGTGCTTCAGTTGCAGCTCAGTGTGATGGGATTCCACGTGGAGGTGCTTAGAAACATGTACACCTCTGCCTGATCCCTCACCTCCCTGCCAAAGGCTTTTTAAACTGCCTGATCATCTCAGATGTCCAGCTGGAAACACATAGGAGAATCTCTCAGAAAGTGCTTACCAAACTCCACAAATCTGCTCCCTTCTCAGCCTCTCAGGCTGAGCACCCAAGATTGTGGGGTGCTTCAGAAAAGCATAGTCAGCATCTTATGCTTTCCCTAAAATGCTGTTTTTCAAACTGAAACCTGCCAGACTTTCCCCTTACAGTGAGCTTTGCTTGGATACTGGGGAAGAAATGCAAATGCACCATTACCTCCATGCTCACAGCAAGGTTATTTCATTAACAAAACAGGTCTGGCATAGAAAGGACAGGGGATGGAGGAAAGGAGTGCTAAGGATATCATTTCCCAGTACTGACTGGTTTCATTCTGATAAAGGCATGAGGATGTACAATAACTGTTTCCATATATCTATGGTACCACACTTCACTTTTTAAGTGAAGTGTGGTTCTCTGTGTGCGCTATTTTTAATAATTACAGTAAGGGAAAAACATCAGTACATTTCTCATTAGACTTGTCAACACACAGCCATATACTGAGTGATCAAACCAGTTCCGTTATGTGGATGCAAACCTCTCAGTAACTTAGTCAAAGGAGAATCTCATAAACTCTTTGTGCTACATCCCAGAGAAAATGAAGACTGGCTGCAGTCTGCTAGAGGGCTCTGGTAATAGAGGGTGCTGTTCTTGAGCAGACAAAAGCACAGTGAAATTCAACAGACAGCACACAAAGCTAGAAAAATTCAGATTATAACTAAAAGAGTTTTTGGACAAGAGTATAACTACTGATTAGAAGGAAAACTGCCCATTAGCGTTGTACTCCTTAAGTGACCTGAAGTCTTCACATCAAGACTGGATGCCTTTGGTAGAGATGTGTTCCAGCTCAACTACCACTTGCGAGCTTGGCTATAGGAATCACTGGGTGAAATGTGACGTACTAACAAAGCACCCAGACTAAACGAGCATTGTGGTTCCCTTGGCTTTGAACTTTTTTATCCCAAAGAGTAGCTTAACTCAGTTTGACTGAAGCCAATTTCTCTGCAACTTAAGCTACACTGAAATAAATGTGGTTTAAAATGAAGTAAGCGATCTGTACCAGTTCAATTAAGTCTTTCTGAAGTCCTCTTTAGTTAAACCGATGCAAGTTTATCCTCAAAGACACAGCTTTTCTGAGTGGGAGAAAACAGCCATGAAAATAACCAGGAGCCAAGTATTGTTCTGGGAAGAATATTTATATTTTTTTGTGTTTTCACAATTACAAACAGCTGTACTGAAAGATCAGATTTCCAGTCCTTTCTAAGAAAAGTGTGCATCTGTTCTATTTATTTCCAGTCTCTCAAGGATTAAAATCACACTCTTTCATGTCAACCAGCTGAGGCTTTCCATGGCAATACACGGGTGCAACATGGGGAGGTTCCATGTTTTCCTAACACCACTCCCTCTCACTCTAAATACTCGGGGTAAATTTTCAGTCTTTGTGATTAGGCAGTCGGAAAAACTGAGGAGGGAAAGCTGTCTGCATGTTGAGTTTCTGATTGGCTTTGCCATGGACATCAAGTGAAGGCGCATGGGCCTGGCGGCAAGGCTCCACCCTCCTCTGCACCACCCAGATGCCCAGCCCAAATCATGTCAAAATCAGTGAGTTACCAGCAGTCAAGCTTCAATTATTGTATTTAATTATTAAATTTAAGGTAATCATTGTATCTAAGCAACCCTTTCCAAAAGAGAGGCTGTGCAAGTGGAGGGTTTGGCAAAAAAAAATATGAAGCACAGTGGCCAGCCCAACAAAGTCACCTCACCCTGACAAAATCCAGGCTTCGACCCAAACCTCAGTGTTACACAAGGACAGAGAAGGCTGAGTAGCGGCAAGCCAGACAAACACAAGCCTCCTTCCCACAATACTCAGCTTCTGCTTCAGCCTCTTCCCAAGCACAGAATAGAATCATGGAGCCATTAAAGTTAGAAAAAACCTCTACGATCATCTACTCCAACCGTCAGCCCATCACCACCATACCACCAAACCACGTCCCACACTGCCACATCCACATGGTTCTTGAACACCTCCAGGGATGGTGACTCCACCACCAACCTGGGCAGCCTGTATCAGTGTCTCACCACTCTTTCTGAGAAGATATCCTTCCTAACGTCCAACCTAAACCTCCCCGGTATGACTTAAGGCCATTCGTTCCCTCTCGTCCTAAAATCTGCAACTGTCTGCTAGAGGCCCACATGCTAACACCCTAGTGAATGAGAGAAGTAAGTTGCTGCAGGAGCAAAGTGGCTTTGCTCCATCCAGTGCTGCCATACTGACAGTCACAGACAACTGACAACCCCTGAAAGTAAAACAGAGGTACTTACAGGTCTGAAGGATTTGAAGACTTTTTCCAGTATTTCATGGAGTGTCTTTTTCCCGCAGGAAGAGATGTAATCCTGCGCGAGCTGCAGAAAAGGCAAGCAGTCCTCACTTTCGCTCCAGACGTGCTGAAAGCCAACAACAACACAAGAAAGAAGCATTAACAGGGGCTTACACTGGCCTCTCCATGGGTTTTTAAAAGGTGATGGATCATAAACGTCTGCCACAGTACTCTGGGCCCCCAAGTTCAGACCTGCACTGGGGGGTGGATCAGAAGTCAGGCTTCTGGAGAGGAACTTTTATTTTATTGACACCAAGAAATGGAAGGCAGGGAAATCCGTCCAGGAGAGAAAATCCCTTACGACTGTGCTGGCAACAAAGGGTACACACCTTGCATGCACACACATTTTACAAGTAGAGGTGTTTTCTTTGATACTGGCCCTGTTTAGACCTGGAAGACATGTTGGGTGTTCTCTTATGCATAACCTGCTGCTGAATCTTCTCCTACAGGTCTGTTCCAACTAGGCCTTGGCAACCACATTTAAACCCATTTGGGATATTCCTCTCCTCTTGCTCTTGCTTGAGAGAGGCCAGCTCCCCAGACTGGCTTTGTGAAGCCTCTCCCCAAATGCTGCTGCTTCTGCTGCTCTGGGGCTGTTTGAAATGGAGAGCTGATGGGTGGAAGCACTCTGACAACGCTTCTCCTTGTTCACAAGTGTGGCTCACAGCACAATTTAATGTGCACTCTTGAAGAG
The DNA here is from genome assembly GCF_002078875.1 of Numida meleagris. Taxonomy (NCBI): domain Eukaryota; kingdom Metazoa; phylum Chordata; class Aves; order Galliformes; family Numididae; genus Numida; species Numida meleagris. Next base: position 41,398,485 of record NC_034410.1, read on the forward strand.
CTTTATTCTGAAGCCTTGGTGCACAGGACTATCTTACAAAGAGAAGTGTAATACTGCAAGAATTGTTGGAGACACTTAGACCTCTATTTCTGCACGGCAATTCTTTTCCCCAAAGTGCTGTGCAGCTTTTTACTATGCTATAAACAGCAGGTTATGCTTCAGTGGGGACAGGAGAGGGTTTCTATGAAGCTTAACTAATGCTCAGAGAAAGAGCAAGAACCACACACATCCACCCCCAACACAGGGCTTGCATGCTGCCTCCCTGCTCAGCAGTGAACCAGGGATGCAGTTTTCCATTTGTCTAAAGAAAACACTACTTAACATCACTGAAATTGTGTCTTTAAGGCAAAAGCAGCAATTGCCTCGCTACTGACCTCACTCAACCTGCATAACCGCAGCAAAATGGTATGCTAAGAAAAATCCCTGCCTTATAGAGTATGTTCTATTCGTTCCATGCACCCAGAGTTATCTCTTGACAGTCTGGCAGCCCTCAAAAACACATACCACAGGTCTCACCATACCCCATGCCATCTCACAGCCACAGGCATTGCAGTCCTACAAACAAACAAGCAGTTCCTGTTTCAAAAAAAAAAGTCTGGCTTTGGGATTGTTATGGCCTAAAACGGCAGGAAGTACATTAAATGGACTCAAATGAACCCTTTTAAAAATACCAATGAGCTCTTTTCCAAATCATAACATTGTAACGGCAGCCTGGAGATTTTGGAGGTCTGGCCCACAATTTCTTAACGCTCAAGGTTAGCAATAACCTTTTTATCCTTCTAATCTTTGTGCCAAATGTAAGGGCTGAATGTTTCAGGTCAGCAGTTTGTGTTTTGTGCTAACCTGCTGTAATTGTTTATACGTACGGAATGATCATGACTGTTAACATCCTGGTTCTTGTTTAAATTGTGGCTTCTTTCAGCTATGAGATCTATGCACAGGGGCTTCCATATCCATGAAAATCAGGCCTTTCCAACTAATAGCTAGTTTGCTTCCCCAGGAAAGCTGACCACATGTCATCCTACCATGCTTTTACAAAGTCTTTTTCACTTTGCAGTATCCACATTTCAGTCTCCAGCAGGGATGTGCCAGCAGTACCAGAGAATAAGATGATTGAGCACAAGGAGAAAACCTGAGCAACCCATCATTCAGCCTTTGAAGAGACATACACATGATATCACAAGGCAACAAGCAGGTAAGGCTTCCACCAATTTCTATGCCAGCAGGAGGTTTAAAACCTTGGCTGTGGCAACATGGATACACTGAAAGCTCCCACCTGCCACCAGCTTACAGAAAATATTTAGATTCGTGATCTCTGCTCTAAACTATTTACAGGAAATCTTGCAACAAGTTGGCATAATGTCTTTATTTGCTTGATCAGTTACTTTGAATATCAGCAATAACAAGGTGGCAAAACAAATGTCAAGACTGTAAGGAATAGCACCTCAGCACTCACCAACATCGGTTACAGCTATAAGAATCCAACTAATCTTCTGAGAACACCATGAACCTTGGGAGCTAAACTGCTCATAGTTCAGCTGTCCAAAACGCTGATTCAGTGAGTTTTAGCATCCAGGAGGTGCTGACAGTGCCTGTGGGCTCCTAAACGGGTCATCTGCACCCCTGGCATGCTGAAAGACCCAGCCCAGAGACACCTTTCCAGGAAATTAAGATCGTATGATCCCTGTGATCTCAGGTTTTATACAAGATCCCATTTTTATCTCCAGATTGCTTCTTGGCAACCTTTCCCTGTCTTTCTCCTCCTCTCTTTTAAACTCAGCATGCTCATAATTTCCTCCTCACAAGTGAGTTATCATGGACTTCACTGGCACCTCCTACGTAGTTTTTTAAATCACATTATTATGAAATGAGGACATAAAGAAAGAGAACAAGAATACCAGGCACCAGATGCTGATTAAATGTGAGGCTCCTTTGTAAGGCCTGACATCACAAACTGTACCACTGGTTCTATTTCCTTTCTCTCTCATGCTCCTCCATCTTACCAGATCCATGCAACTCAAGGGGCTCAGGTGCTAATGAGAATCAGTCCGATGGCCCACATTAAGTTTCCTTAAAATAAAGCTCAGCTTGTAATTGCGTGTAGAAAGGAAACATATTTTGGAACATGTAGGGTAGGGTAGGGTAGGGTAGGGTAGGGTAGGGTAGAACTGCAAAGAGGCAACAAACCAAGATAGATGAGCTGAGAGCATAATGGAGCAGAAACGATGGTGCTGGTGAACGATGCTGGTGAACCAGCTCATCAGCAGTTCTTAATCGCAATAAGGAGACACCACCAAGAGGAAAAGAATTAAGCATTCCACCTATCTGCCTACTTTCAAAGTCTTGTTAGTAGGAAAAGTGCCTTGAGCGGTAATGCCAGAAGACAGAAATGTAGCCCTTCTGCTTGGTTTTGGCTTCGGATGGGGAGTCCTTCCCAACCAGCCCAGTCCTGCTGCCAGACTCACGCAAGGCCCAGCATGGCCCCTGCTGCAGGTGGGCACTGGTCACACTGGGGCTGCCCTGGCACAGGGGTCCCACGTCTCCAGGCAGACGCAGAGCTCAGCCCGGGTCACTTCCTTCAGATCCAGCATGGCCCTCTGCCCAACATGGCAAGCATGCATCCTGCTCACCGGGACCTGCACTCCCAGAGATGTTGCTTGGCTGCTCTTTGTCTCACTGACCCAGCTGTCAAATCCCTCTCCACTCACCTGCCGGGTTGGGGATTCTTCAGTAGTTCCCGAGCAGCTGAGGGGTGGAAGTTGCTGCAGGAAGAGCTTGAGCTGCAGCTCCAACGCTCTGCCGGGAGCTATCGGAGACGCAATCTTTTAACTGCGCTCAAGCAGAGCTCCACACCCGCGAGAGAGGAGCTGGAGTTGGACCCCATGTTCCTTATGGTTCCCTTCCAACTCGGGATATTCTGTGACTGTGTGACACCCGCAGCAGTGAGGAGGCTCTCCCCAGCGGGGGCGGGGGGCCGGGAGCGGGCACCCCGGCATCACAACTCGCTGCCCAACTCAGCGGGCCCGGCGGGAGGGGCCGCACCTGCCCGGGGTGCAGCAGGGGAGGCCCTGCTGTCATCCCGACTCCATTTTATCCCTGCCCATTCTCCATTTGCCACACAGCCCTGCGAGCCCCCAGCAACACGGAGGGGGCTTTCGGGGAGGAGGGGCTGAGGAGCGGTGTGTGTGGGGGGGGGCATCGCGCCCCGTGCCTCCGGCGGGCGAGGGGAGGCTGGGGGGGCTGTCCGGCCATGCCCGCGGGGCCGCCCCGCACCGGCCGAGGACTCCATCTTGCAGCTTTCGGTGCTCGCAGGGAGGGCTTCCCCCGGCCCGCAGCCCACCTCCCTCCCCAGCCCCGAGGACCTCCCCCCGAGGCCGGGCTGCGCGGGGCTCCCCGGGCACGGCTCTAACACCCCCATCCCGCGGTCACTCACGAAATTGTCGCCGCAGGCGGCCTCTGGGCACAGCACGTAGAAGGAGACGCCGGGCTCGGCATAGAAGTCCATGCGGCGCTCCGTCTCCTCGGCGGCGATGAGCTGAAAGGGCGTGCGGGCGCACCACCGCTCCGCAGCCTCCGCCAGCGCCTCGAAAGCCATCTCCGCCGCCGCGCTCC